>NC_056731.1:802966843-802998385 GCF_019279795.1 Protopterus annectens | reverse complement strand
ATATAGTATAAAGAAGAAGGATTGTCAATACTAATGACAGAGAAATTGTGGATGATATGAACACAAAAGAAAAAGCAAAAATCATGATTGGAGACCTTAATAAGGCATTTCATACAATTGGACATAAAATGTTATGGGGAATAATGAAATATAATATAAGTGAGAAAGTTAGGAAATTATGTATGTCAGCATATAGCAATAATAAAGTGAAGATACTTGTAAATGGCTGGTTAGGCCAAGAGGTGTATATGAAGGGTGGTGTAATATAAGGATGACCTATGAGTTATATACTCTTTGCATTAGTTATGACTATCGTAGTATGTGAAATAAACTACAAAATGAAGGAGGTGGGGTATATAACACCTGAAGGCTAAGAATTCCAGTTCTATTAACATATGAAGATGACATTATAATAATTGCTAAAAACAACACTTGGATAAAAGAAGTAATAATTTGCACAATTGAATGTCTAGAGATGATAGGGTTAGCTTTAAATACAAAGAAAATAAAATGTTTAGATGATGTAATAAAGACAAAGGGCATATATTTTACAATGAATGAAATTTCTGTGTTAGGTGTAAAACTTCTGAATAAAAACAGAAGAAATAAAATAAACCTGACTTTTCTAAAGAACATAAAAGTTATCATTAAAAAAGACTTGTTTGATAACTTCAGCACTGATGATAAAACAGCCTACTTAGCAAGTGTATTTATATTGTCAAAAGTAGTTGAAAAGTAATTATTGCAGACAGTTTTTTTCATTTATGTGGGGTTCTAGATTAAACCCAGTAAAAGGAGGAATTTTGCATGTAAATAAAGAGGAGAGAGGTTTAAGGTTAATTAACCTATTTGTATATGCTTCATTAAATTTGTACAAAGTGTTAAAGTGGATAAATGAAAAAGATAAGAGATTAGTAGTAACACTGTAAAAATATAAGTCTGATAAATTTGGGGGTATGGTAAAGAAGAGTAACAGAGAAAAAGAATGTATGTTGTTGTTGTATCTTTCGGCTTTTTCCTGGTTAGGGGTTGCCACAGCGGAACTCCGGTCCGCTAATGACTGGCAGCAGATTTTTACATACCAAGTTGCCAGCCCTGATGTACAACCTTCAACGAAGGGATGCCCATTCATGCATGTCTCCACACAGAAGACACTTTAGCTGAGAATCGAACAGAACAACGTCTTACTGTCTGGCGACAATGCTACCGCAGCACCACCACCACAGTTTGAGAAAAAGAATGTATAAGTGAAGAAATAAAATGTTAGCAAGAAAAAATATATTTTTCAATATACAAACAGAAAGAGAAATATGGTAAAATAATATCATGATAAAACATTACTTCATAAAACTATGGGAAAATCTAACAAATGAAGAACATAAAGCTTTAAAAATAAGAAGCAAACGGTATAACCAAAAAGTAGAATGTCAAGATTTTTTGTGGAGACTGGTAATAGATAAATTATCAGTAAAAGGTATGCCATATAAAAAGAAAAGTGATAGAATATATTTACATTGTGAAGAAGAAACTACTGAACATGTATTTTTGAAATGAAAGAGGTAAAAAAGTTATATGAGGAAAACTATGTAAAGAAAAATTTTTGAAGATATAAAAGATGTGGATAAAACAAACATGGACATAATTAAATATGGATATTATAATTATAGAAGTAAAACAATATGTTAAAAGAATATATAAAAATTACTGTATGTCATATGGGTTGTATGGAATGAAAGAATAAATGAAACTATATTTAATGGTAAATGGATTTTAGCAACAATATTAAATAAAATCAGATGGTGGTTATGGCAAAAGGAGTGGGGGTCTAATACAGATGAAAATGTAGTATGATTATAAGGAAAATTATAAATGTGTAAATATATTTATATATATCTCTATATTTGTGCATTTGTAAATATTTGTAAATACGTTGTAAATAAGAGTTCGTTTTTTTGTATATACATAAAGGATTCCTACTCTTTTTGATAGGTGCCGTGCAATCTCTTAGATCCACCTGAGCTACCACCAAATCAAGCAGATAGGGCCTCGATTTAACATCTCATCCAAAAGACAGGTATAGAACCCTATTTGGTGTGTATGGAGAGAGAAGGGAGGATAGGAGGAATGAAAGATATGATATGGGAGGAAAACAGAGCAAGGGTAGTTAGCAGTGTCACATAAACACACATGTAACAATATAGGAATGAACAGGAGTGGCTAGCATACATAACAGGATGAAGAAGGAATACATAAAGACAGTAGACAAATGTCTGGGAACAGAGATAGTTACAGGTAGCCAGCCAGCTGCCAATCAGTCCAGGAAGATATTACTGTGATCCATTAGGTGGTGGTCCTGGATCTGGCTAGTGGCATGGGCCACACTCACCTCTGATGGCCTAATGGTATTGACCAGCTAGTCCAGTGGGTTTGACACCTACTACAGGAAAGGATGATGTATGACAACCTAATATGCTGTCATTCAGACAGCCACTGCCTCCACCACAAGCCCCAGCTCCAGATGAATTGACACGGGCAAGTGGGGAGGACATCTGTCTGGGATAGGCTGGAACTGTCCATTGGCGAAACACTCCTACCCCATCATCTGCCTCAGCTGGAGCCTTGCCCAGAGTAGCAGCTAATGTACCTACAGCTTACATGGATGATACTGACCTGCAGAAGGAAAACACAAAGGGAAGGGGATTATTAATGAAGAAGACTTACAGCCAGTGCATCATACAGAGTACAGTTACAGAAATAGAATGCTACTAACCCTGTTCTGCCAATATACTTTGCTGCCCCATGCAGCAGCCAGTAACATTTTCCCCTCTTTTTCTCTACCCCTGCCTGTCCCAAAAACAGAGGGGACATGCATGTTATCACACATCATATGCAGGTGTGACTGTGATGTAGATTACAGTACAAATTAAAGCTCAACATATACTTGCAAGCTAGCAAAGTCTGAGATAGTACTCACAGCTCTAGTCACATACTACACTGCAATGTGAATGTTCAACAATGCAGAAGCAGAACAGGGTGACCATAGCTAAGACAGCAATGTATGTTAGCACATACAGGTATAATGGAACAGAAGCAGCTTTACTACCCAGTGCAATAAAGCAGAAGCATGAAATCGTGGCTACTACCTCCCAAAGACACTGTCACATGCCCTGCACCAAGGTCACCATATTCACAGTTGTCATCAACAGTGCATACATAACATACAGACAATTACCAACAGTAGGTAACTTGGTATAACTTGGAATTTGTCAAAAGAAAAAAATCCTCTTTGAGAAAGAGGTATGAAAGACAGACAAAAGAGTTATTAACATTGGTATGCCAGACAGTAGAAATAGCAAACACTTGCTTTGCAGTTCAAGGTATCCCTGTCTCACCTCTGCTTCCATACCTGGAGATCTTCAGGGTGGCAGTAGATGCAAGTCATCATACCAGTGTATGTACTGCTGACCAGTATTGGGGGATGCCAGTCACCCTGTTAAACTGGTTTGTCAAATCATACCAAGCACTTACCTTACAAAATGGACCTACATGCAATCTCAAACTAGCTGTGTAGGAGAAATTGCATATTTCACTCTTTGTAACACATTTGGCAAGTGTTTTTCATGGAACACTAGCATCTGCAGCTGTCACTATAAATTTAGAACAATACAAATGGCAGCCTAAACTCACACCTTGCATGTGACTTTGAATTGCTAATAGTCCATCTCAGTGCAGCAGTACAGAGCAACATGCATACTTGCACAGCCTGCCTGCACAAGCAGGCATGCATGGCAAGTCAATGAATGTTAGAACCTGTTTATGTCTTCTGTCACTACTGTGTTTCTGCAAAACACAGCAATTCACATACACTAGCAAAATCTAGCCCCATCAGCATAGATACATTGAAAACTACTATATACTAGCATTTTTCAAGGGTGACCCAACATGTTTGACACAACAGCAGCAGCAGCAGCAGATATATCTGAGCAGCTTGAAGCACTACCCGAGATCAATTAAGCAGCCATTCCATTGAACACAATTCATGGAAGATGCACAGCTCTGTGCTAAGAGGCACTGCAGCAGTGTCATATACATGTGACTATTAGGCTGCAAATATCGTGCTGAGATGTAAGTATGGTAACACTATTGTTCAGTATAACATTTTTCTGCAACATACATCTGCAGACCGATGACAACCAATGTAAAAGGACAGCCTGTACATTCTACCCTAGTTCATCTAAGGTATACTCTTGTTAACCTACAACAGTACATGAAACATGGCAGCCCACTGCAACAGGGTTGCCACCACCTTCTCCTTCAGTATTCCCTGGTCTGTATGATGTCAATGTTGTATATATTTGTGCCTCTGCTTGCCAGTCCCAAAGCTGGGTCACACTGTTATATACTTGTGCTCCTCTGCTTGAGAACTGGCAATGGCAACACTACCACATGAATGATTACAGTACATATCTGGACTGTGCCAGACATCTGCAAACAATCAAAGGACAGCTTCCCCTATGCCTTCATATCATGTGGTATGCTTACAATTGATAAGGGGATGGGTACAACGGTTGGGGTCATCCAGACTTGGAACCACTGGCATGATATCCTTGCCTCATGTGCCACACATATGGTAAGATCAGACTATAAACTAATCACAATGGACATCCACATTCCAACCCCACCCCCAGCCAAGGAAACCATTGTGAAAATTTTCTCAAAAGCAAACTTCACACTTCTCAAGACCGAGGTGGAAAGTTTCAAAGCCCCCGGGCTAATGGAAAATGCTACCCAAACCGCAGAATCCTTTACAAATGCACTCTATGAGTACCTACAGGAATGCATGGATCATGCCATCCCAAGTAAAACCAAGACTCACTCCTCCAAAAACAGGAGACCAGTCTGGCGGACCCCGGCCATAAATAAGCTATACAACAGAAGGAGGAAACTATTACATAAGGCAAAATCCCAAAAAGGGAAGGCATCCTTGATCAGAACTAGCTAGAAACTTCGATCCCTCATAAAATCATCAAAGGCTAGCTTTGAAAGAAAAATTGCCAAAGACTTTAAAGATAATCACAAGGCATTCTTTAGCTACATCAAGAATCTGGGTGGCAACTTTTAGATCTGCTCTGAGCTGGTGCAAAATGGCACAAAATACACTGAACCCACTGACATTGCCAACATCCTAATGGACAGGTTCAGTGTAAACTTTACCCCCTTCCCCCCCAAAAGGGACAGTGTCTATACCAGAAGAATGCAGTCCCCCAGACATCACAGACACACAGGTGAAAGCAGCCCTCTCCAAAGTAAAAAACACAGCATCAATGGGACCGGATGGTATCCCGGGCTGCATCTTACACAAGCTCCAAACTTAACTAAACCCTCACATAAATTCACTGTTCCAATTCAGCCTTACCACAGGTTATGTACCCAAAGAATGGTGTACAGCAACAGTGATCCCGCTCCACAAAGGTGGCACCACAATGGATCCCGGGAACTACCGCCCTATAAGCCTGACTAGCCTGGTCTGCAAGGCTATGGAGCGCATCATCATGGATCTCATAAACAAAGACATTGGGAACCTCCAAACACTGGACCCTACCCAATTTGGCTTTGTTAAAGGCAGATCTTGCCTCTTAAACCTAGTTGACTTCTACGAAGTAGTAACCAAAGCCATAGATGAGGGAAAGGTAGTCCACACAGCCTACCTAGACCTCGCAAAGGCCTTCGACACAATACCCCACTCTGGCATCATAAATAAGCTTACCAGCTTAAATATTAACCCATATGTCACAAGATGGGTTGCAAACTGGCTCAGGGATAGAACTCACATGGTCAGAGTCGCGGGTGCCATGTTTGACTCTTAAACCGGTTACAAGTGGCGTCCCACAGGGCTCAGTCCTGGGACCCCTCTTGTTCGGTATATACTTCTCTGAGGTACAGGCAAACATGGGAGGACTGTGGCTTACCAAGTTCACAGATGATTGCAAACTGGGAGCCATAATCGACTCGCTGGCTGACACAAGCATCCTCCTGAAGGGCCTTAAGGAAACGGATACCTGGTGTCAGAACCATGGCCTCAAGCTAAATACCAAAAAGTGCATAGTCATCCCCTTTGGGAAAAACAAAGTGCCCACAAACTACCACATAGGAGGTAATCCACTAAGTACGGAAGAAGTAATTAGGGATCTGGGGACCCAAGTAGATAGTAACCTCTCCTTTGACAATCACATTGTCAAAATGGTTAGAAAAAACTTCTATATAGCTCACCTAATCACAAAAGGGTTCACATCTAGATCAAGAGAGGTCATTGTGCTCCTCTACTCATCGCTCATCAGGCCCATAATTGAGTACAATGCCCCATTTGGGATGTACCTTACCCGACACCTGCAACAGCTGGAGAGACCTCAAAAATACCTTACCAAGAGGATCGTGGGCCTCAAACAGATGCCCTATGCAGCTCAACTAAAAAAAACTCCAGCTCTACTCAGTTGCTTACTGCCTACTCAGAGGCGATCTCTGCCTGACGTACAAGGCCATGTCTAACCCGGAATTGTTGGACATGCTCCACCTCAAGAAAACCAAATCCATTAGAGCTACACACTCCAGGGATTTAAACCTTAGCACAACAATAAATAGGACATGCTGGAGAGATAGATTCATATCCCAAAGGCTTCCCTCACTCTGGAATAGAATCCCAGTCCATGTTAGGCAGAGCTCCTCACTGACCCTCTTCAAGAGAAATCTTGATGAGTGGATGGGAAATCGTAAATTTACTCCTGGGATCACTTCTATGGCCCTGCTGGACAGAGGCTCAGGAATCTAGTCTAAAAGGTAGGCAAAAGCCAACACATTCTGGCTAGGCTTATAAATGCCCTAGGGCAGAAAGCCTAGTACCTACCTATGAACCTATGAACCCATGTGAGCCATCATGCCCAATGTCAGGGAACTGCCCATCCCCTTCAATTCTCAAGGGACCTCTGTGTGTCACATGCCACAGCCATATCACTGAACTTTTCCGTCCCCACCACAACACAGCTTGGTAAACCACTGAGGTATTTCAGCATCCAGTATATTCATGTCACTGTCTACTTATCTCTCCTCAGCCTTGCCTTTTGCAGAATGGGCTGGCCAACATATGTGTAACATTGGTTTCCCACTGTACATATACTTTACTTTCCCACTAATAAATATCTACATTCTTCCTAGATGTAAGCATATCCTCCAAAGGAATATGAATGGCAGAGAATAGAAATTTTAGCACTAGCAAGAAGGATGTCCTGTTTCAGGCACTCAAGACCCATGGCCAAAAGTTGCATGGTAAAGAGGATGTCTGCCAGCTACCAGAGAACTGTGTGTGGGACACAGTGGTCCACAAAGTTAATGCCATGGGTAGAAGAAAATGCTGCACACAGACTAGTGGAAAGGACAGCAAGTGGAGGCAACCCACCTCCCAGCTTAACCATCATGGATGATGAGTCATGTTTGGCATCCCTGCATGGAGACAATGAGAAAACAGTTATCATACTGCAAGGCATGGACATGGGTTTTGGGAGAGGCCTGACACTACCCTTCTCACATGGAGCCTAGTCAGGTTGGTAGCAATACTGCATAAGCTATACAGAGACTATGTACAAAATGATGTCAGGAACAATGAACTAATCATTGCATTTGTGCACTACAGGTACTTCGGGTGTTCAGACTCAGAGGATCACAAGCACAGTTAAAGGTTTCCTAACTGCACCTTTTATTTGTATGAGTGCCACAGGATATCAAGGTTTATAGGGTGAGCACTGTCATTCTGATATTTTATGTATTATGCAATCATGAGCTAGACCACTGCTACACTGACATATGTAGAGATTGGGTAATGGAAACAGGCCAAGGTCCATACCGGTGCACAGTCTGATGATAATGCCAATATGCAGATGGTCACAGGACACATTAAGCATATGGTTTCCTCTACAACTGTTGCCCTACAGGATGCACAGCAAAAGAGTAATCATGGCTGCTAAGAGGAGACTTCCATGTGACCAACAGCAATGGCACTGCTGCTACTTGACCTGGGGCAGCAGACCAGGGCACAGCACCTGACATGCAGATACCAAACATAAGGTTGAATGCCAGTAACTCAAAAGTGGCAGCAACTGTTACAGCCCACCCCAGATATGTGGTCAACCCTAGGAATCAAAGAGATGTGTAGCACTGTAATCTGGGCACAATCCACAGCTAGGCAGGCTGACCTGGAAATCACTGGTGTGGTTTCAGGCAAACAGAAAGATGTTGTATGCCACTGCTAAAGCCTGGAGTCCAGTGAAGATGCTGAGTTCGGACTTGCATTCTGTGTCAACAGATGTGGCATCCATGGCCATCTCCATGTTGATGTTAGCCAGAGCTGTCATCAGAAAACTTTACCACAGTGTAGCCCATGGTAGGGGGCTTGCACATACACGATGACCATGAGGAATGACCATCGCAGGAAACAATGTTAGTACATGCCACAGTAAATGTATCACCTACTACACCCCACTCTGGTTATGAGCAATCTACAGTGCACCCAGGGTGGGGCATCCCACATGTGTGCTTGATAAAGATCCTGTTTCATGAGTTCTGCCACTTCTGTGATCAACAGGTAATCTAGACCACCTATTTCTTCCCATCACAGAGTCTCTACTGCATGGGCAAACACTGTGTCCCCACAAATACTTTTGATCAGTCTGTTTACCTCTGTAATGAACCTGCAGTCTGTGTGTGTATATTAAGCTTAGTTTGTTTACCTCTGTAATCTTCATGCAATCTATGTGTGTATATTAATCCTTGTGTAACATGTATTTAGGAGCTTTTAAGAGTATATTAAGCATAGTTTGTTTACCTCTGTAATCTACATGCAACCTATGTGTGTATATTAATCTTTGTGTAATATGTATTTAGGAGCTTTTCTCCCCAGGACTCCATTGAAAATGGGTTCATTAGGCCCAATGGACTATCCTGGTTAAACAACTGCAAATAAATAAATAAATAAATATCCCACCATCACACTGCACACATGGTAGAAGCCCACAGTGGTTCTCATTCATGGTCAACTGAGAAAAGCATCAGTTACACCGATGACACCCTTGCCATGACCCATATATCTCTACCTCCAATGACCAGTAGTCCCTCAGTTCCTCATTGTGCAGACAGCCATGTGTCCATAGGTTCCTACACAACTGTGCAAATGATGATAGCTGCACCTCTCATCTCCCTCTCTCTTGTGTGGTAAGAGTGAAGACACCTGATGCATAGCGGGACTCGACATTACATAGCCCAGCATAGCCTGTACAAGATAATGTGCGCATGATATTGCACTACCACTGTGTATTTATGGCCCATACGGTTAGACTAGATATTGACAGTTCAACTGTTCTGCTGTATACTGTGCATAAAGATATAGGGGGAATTGCTGTCCATTGCTGTCCATTGCTATCACTGTTGTTTTTAATTTCTCCAAATATTTTGGGTTTCTAATACTGTGATGGGAATGGACCCCATCCCTAAGTCAAAGTACAATTAAAGTTCATGGATTTAGTATTGTTTCATTCTTTGATGTCAGCCAAAAGTGCTCTTCACAGCACCTGCAATGTATCCAGTAATAGCTCCTGCAATTTGTACGAGTTACATATATTGGTAGCATATCTAAATACGATTGTAGACTCTTCTTTATAAGACCCATTGCTCCTACTACTATTGGAATTATCTGGGTATCTTTCTTCCACATTGCTCTTGTTTCTGCTTGCACATCCTGATATTTTATAACTTTGTGTTTTACAAGTTGGCTCCAGTTAGTCTGGATGAAGGTTTCATGCCCATTGTTTTAATGTTAAAGTTAAGGGCCAGAATTTACATGTGGAAGGTGCTTTATTGCTCTGGCTTCTGCTACAGTGTATATGTGAAATGCCTTGTATTGTTGTAGTCTCCTGAGCAGGTGTTAGCTTGCTAAATAATGCAGTTTGTGGCCTGGGAACTCCAGACTAAGTGTAAAAATTATGTAATTTGGGAGGGCCTTAGGAGAGCTGTTGGTTAGTATTTAAAAACTATTGTTCAGTGAGAGACTAAAAAGCATTTTGATCTTGGACATCTAACCCAGCACTGCTTATGCTTTATGTATGTAAGAAGGATTATAGCACTGTGACTTCTCTTAGGAATAGTTAAACTTAGAAGAAAGCTAGACTAAGTATTTTTCTTTGAAATCAGATGTTTCCTACGATATTGTTTTAAGTTTCTATGTGATCTCTGAACTTGAGTGACATTGTACTGTAGTAGTTTTGTCTTGTGTTTTATTATTTATTACTAAATGTTTTAAAACCTTTACCTGTGGCTGGTTTATGTAGGGATAATTTAACCTCTAAAGTACACAGCATATTTACAGATTTTACTGTCTAAGTCACTCCAAATTAAGCTTTGACTGTTTAGTCATACTACCACTGGATTATAATATTGCACAGTAATAATTGGACACCCTTTTAAGGGCCTTTTTGTAGTTGATAATTATTAGCTGGGAGGTAACAGGAATTACTACCGTATGGTCTGGGTAATAGGGGCACAGCTGGAGAACCTGTGCCAGCCTTTTCCCAGGAGGGTCTGTGTGGTTGTATAACCTCTTCTCAAAGTGTGTGTGTGTTGTGTCAGCTACTTGGGCAGGGACATGAAGCACTGGTTGGACAGAGAGGGTACTGGAGGTTTTAGCTTGCCCAGCTAGACTGAGACTTGGACCCTATAGCTGTGCAAGTGGGGAGCCTTATTGGGAACCTGGTGAGCAAGGGACTGACTGTGATCTCTGTGTGCACCTAAGGGAAACTGTACTTTACTGTGTGTATTAGCTATCCTTTCCTCCTCTTCTAGGAGTCGCCCTCTCTGGTGTCAGTGGTGAGGATTGAGACTCCTTGATTGCTGGGCCAGGGCACGGGCATCACAACTTGTCACAGTAAATATATCACCTACTACACCCCACTCTGGTTATGAGCAATCTACAGTGCACCCAGGGTGGGGCACCCCACATGTGTGCTCTTAAAGATCCTGTTTGATGAGTTCTGCCACTTCTGTGATCAACAGGTAATCTAGGCCACCTATTTCTTCCCATCACAGAGGCTCTACTGCATGGGCAAATACTGTGTCCCCACACATCCCACCATCACACTGCCCACATGATAGAAGTCCACAGTGTTTCTCATTCATGGTCAACTGAGAAAAGCATCCGTTACACTGATGACTCCCTTGCCATGACCCACATATCTCTACCTCCAATGACCCTGTCCCTCAGTTCCTCATTGTGTAGACAGCCATGTGTCCATAGGTTCCTACACAACTGTGCAAATGACGATAGCTGTGACTCTTATCTCCCTCTCTCTTGTGTGGTAAGAGTGGAAACATCTGATGCATAGCGGGACTCGACATTACATAGCCCAGCATAGCCAGTACAAGATAATGTGTGCATGATATTGCACTACCACTGTGTATTTACAGCCCATACGGTTAGACTAGCTATTGACAGTTCAACTGTGCTGCTGTATGCTGTGCATAAAGATATAGGGGGAATTGCTGTCCATTGTTATCACTGTTGTTTTTAATTTCTCCAGATATTTTGGTTTTCTAATACAGTGATGGGAATGGACCCCATCCCTAAGTCAAAGTACAATTAAAGTTCATGGAATTAGTATTGTGTCATTCTTTGATGTCAGCCAAAAGTGCTCTTCGCAGCACCCACAATGAGTCCAGTAATGACTCCTGCAATTTGTACGGAGTTACATGTATTGGTAGCATATCTAAATATGATTGTAGACTCTTCTTTATTAAGACCCATAGTATTGGAATTATCTGGGTATCTTTCTTCACATTGCTCTTGTTTCTGCTTGCAAATCCTGATATTTTATAACTTTGTGTCTCTCTCTATGCAGGACACTATAGTCACTGGGTGTGGCAGTTTCAATGATCAATGCTACTTTTGTCTTCTTTTCCTGGACCACTATATCTGGTTTTCTAACATCTGTCTTTTGAACTGTTGGTAATGGATGATCTCATGTGATGTAGACTTCATAATTTTCTGTGATGCTTTGTAGCTCATATTTCCAGTGTTTTCCAGCCACTTCAATACCATAATGTTTGCACAATCCCCAGTGCAACAGTCTCGCCACATTATTATGCCTTTCAGTATACAGGCCCTCTGCCATTAGTATGTCGCAACCAGCAATGAAGTGTACAGCTGTTTCCAGTTCTGTTCACTGTTTTTAATTTCTCCAAATCTTTTCGGTTTATAATGACATGATGGGAATGGACCCCATTCCTAAGTCAAAGTACGATTAAAGTTTATGAAATTAGCATTGTTTCAATCTTTGATGTCAGCCAAAAGTGCTCAATGTGCCCAATAATGATTTCTTTTGCAATTCATATGAGGTTACATGGATTGGTAAGCATATCTAAATGCGACTGTAGATTATTTTTATAAGACCCATTGCTCCTACTACTCTTGGAACTGTCTGGGTATCTTTCTTCCACATTGCTCTCGTTTCTGCCTGCAAATCCTGATATTTTATGACTTTGTGTCTCTCTGTATGCAAGACACAGCAGTCACTGGGTATGATTTCAATAAGTAATGTCTTGTCTTCTTTTCTTGGACCTCTATATCCTGTTTTCTAGCATCTATCTTTTGAACTGTTGGCAATGAGTGATTCCATTCTGTGGGGGATATGTGCTGCTGTTTGAGATATCTCATGATTTTGTAGCTGTGTATAGTCCTAGCAATGCCAGTTGGGCATCTTACTTCCTGATGATCATATTATGAAGAGTGCAGCTAACAGGCTGTAGCAGGGTTATACTGGTAGGCCTCCTAGATATGCCTAGGTACAAGAACCAAGAGTTCAGCATGCCGAACTCAAGCTATACAGTATTTCCAGTTTGGGAATCAGCAGTGTTATACAAAGCTTGGCCATGTTTTGTGGATTCTGCATAGGCATCACCAAACAGGACACCAGTGAGTATCCTGCATCACCTACAACATAGACAGGACATGGGGGGCTTTTAATATGTGAGAGCACTGGTGTTCCTGCACTTACCTACTTGGTGGCTTTATAGGATGTCATCATGTAGGAAGTGGTGAAATGTAATACAGATTAATTATATGTCATATGTAGGAATTATGGGTATTGCCAGGGCATTGTGTAGAAACACAGTTTGAGACCCTGTGTGTGGCACATTACTTACCATTTGATGGAATGATATCCCTTTCTGTTGATGTAATGTTGTACATGGACACTGAGTGGGGTCTTTATTGTGAAATGGGTGCAATCAACAGCTGTTAGCATTTTGGGGAGGTGGGCAATAATGTAAAATGTGGGCAATAATGTAAAATGTTTCATAGGTTCATAGGTTGGTACTAGGCTATCAGCCCTAGGGCCTATACAAGCCTACCCATAACATTTCCTATTTTTCCCAGGAATTTTACTTCCCATGTCCCCTGTCTAGCAGGGCGACTGACGTGATCCCCGGGGTGAATTTCCTATCTCCCATCCAGTCATCAAATTTCCTTTTGAAGAGGGCCAAAGAGGCACTCTGCTTCACATGTATGGGCAGTTTATTCCAGAGAATGGGGAGTCTCTGGGACAGGAATCTATCCCTCCAGCATGTTTTGTTCATTGTGATGACCAGGTTTAGATCCCTGGAGCACGTGGCTCTGAGGGATTGGGATTTCTTTAAGTGTAGCATGTCCAACAGCTCTGGGTTTGACATGGCCTTGTATGTTAAGCAGAGATCGCCTCTGAGTAGAGGATATGCGACAGAGTATAGCTGGAATTTTTTTAGATGGCCAGCATAGGGCATCTGCTTTATGCCTGTGATTCTTTTAGTGAGGTATTTCTGTGGCCTTTCCAACTGTTGCAGATGCCTTGTGAGGTACATACCAAATGGGGCGTTGTACTCTATAATGGGTCTAATGAGGGATGAGTACAGTGGGACAATGACCTCCTTTTTCCTGGATGAAAAGCCCTTAGTAATGAGATGTGCAACATAGAAGGATTTACTGACTGTTGTGGCGATGTGGTTATCGAAGGTGAGGCCACTGTCCACCTGTGTCCCTAGGTCCTTCATCACACTTTTGGTGTTTAGTGTACTGCCACTTATGTGGTAATTCATGGGTACATGGTTTTTCCCAAAGGGGATACTTATACATTTCTTGGCATTGAGCTTGAGCCCATGGCTCTGGCACCAACCATCTGTCTCTGTAAGGCCCTTTTGTAGGATATCCACATCCTTTGGGGATTCGATAAGGGCTCCTAGTTTGCAGTCATCTGCAAACTTTGTTAGCTAGAGTCCCTTGGTGTTGGCCTGTACTTCAGAGAAGTAGATGCCAAACAAGAGCGGTCCCAGGACTGAACCCTGAGGTACTCCACTTGTCACTTGTCTGGAGCTGGATTTGGAGTCGGCTACTTTTACAGTGTGGGTTCTGTCAGTAAGCCAGTTTCATATTGTGGTGGCTCTTTCCCCTAATGTGGTGGAGAATCATATGTGCTCATCCACATGTTGTAGCAACTTATTACGGAAGGTCTTGAATATCCTACAGGATACCTGTAAGATATCCATTTTTTCCTCACTTTGTGTCTGAAAGGCACCTGTAACTAGAATGGTAACAGCTAAACACAGTGGTATCCACTACTACAGCAAGTCTCTGCATTCCTCTAGTTTTGTTTTGTTGGCACTACAGATCACCCAACACCCACATAACATCTCTGTCCAGTTTGAACCACTCCATTATCTGTTGATCTATCAGCTGATGCAATGTCACTCATTGCAAATACTACTTCCATTCAGTTGGCAAATACAGCCATGTTACATCCTAGGTGACTACTATCTATGTTAATCAAATGTTACTTCAATATAGTTGCCAGTCTCCCTAACATTTTTACTGCTGCAATGCTAGCTTTCAGCATGCTCTGTGCCTTTACATTCAGATGCAAACAGCTGAGCCATTGCTTGCCTAATGGCTATATACAAATGTAAAAAATATATGCAATAAAATCCATGACATAGATGCTTACCTCGCCACATACCCTTATGATGTATTCATAGCTACAAAAACCTGGTTTAAAAAGAAACAAAGGATAATGAGATCACACCCACCTCAGCTTACAATATACTCAGGCATGACAGACAAGAGTACAGGTGGTGTAGCAATCATCAGTAAAA
The DNA here is from genome assembly GCF_019279795.1 of Protopterus annectens. Taxonomy (NCBI): domain Eukaryota; kingdom Metazoa; phylum Chordata; order Ceratodontiformes; family Protopteridae; genus Protopterus; species Protopterus annectens. Next base: position 802,983,172 of record NC_056731.1, on the reverse strand, counting down.
ATTCCATAACCATCACCTTTTTCCCACTTGCCCAAATTTAACAATGCTGAACTTCTAATGACTAAAAATCAACAATAGGAAAACTATATGTTTAACAGCAATTTAAATATCACCAGGGAATAACATTGTCACTGCTGAAAACCTCCTATATTGGATACCCCAGCAAATTAACCATGAAACTATAATACTTGGAGACTTAAATACAGACAGGCAACTAATTCCACTACCCTCACTGAATCCATAAACTTATACAACTTCAAACAATTAATAACCACACCTACTAGAATCAATAAAACTTCTGGGAGACACTCAACATTAGGCTGGATCCTTACAAACTATATTAACTGACAAAATGACAAAAGTAGGTTGCCTCTCAGATAGCATGAGTGACCATGTACTAACATATAGCATTAGAACTCACTATAACTTAGATAAACATGTTATCTATAATCAAATGTGAAATACAACCAATTTCAGCAAAGATATTTTCAAAGAAACACAAACAATATAACTGGAATGTACTTAGAAAAATGCCACTGGATTCTGCTATAGAACACTTTAATAACATATTCTTTCAGACCTTAAATAATCTAGCACCAGTATGTAATAAAAGAGTAAAGTCCAACCCTGCACCATGGCTATGATAAAAGGGATAAAGCCAATGCCTTCCAGCAATTTAAACATCTTAGAAAACTTGCAAAACTCCATTTAAATAAGGACAAGCAAACATACCATACCAACCTACAAGACAGACATCAAAACAGCTCCAAAGATTGTTGGTCATCACTAGAAAAACTACTCCACCCTGGCAACACCACCACTTCCTCTCCCAAAACAGATAATATGATAGACTATCCCCACAAAGTTTAATTCCTACTTTATACAATCAGTATTATCTCTCTTAGACACTAATGCTTCTGCCCCCCTCTCTCTACCCCTGTCTGACCAAAAAACACCACAGTTTTTCAGTTTTAGCCCAGCACCACCTCATTCATAATGAAGTTGCTCCTTAAACTAAAAACTACTTCCATAGCTGTAGATCAATGCCCACAGAAGTCATAGCTTTCCCTGTGTCCATACTAATTAACAGGTCCATAGCAGAAAGATACGTCCCATGACTGTGGAAAAAATCCTAGATCATACTATTGCACAAAGGCGGCAACAGAGTTTAATAACTACAGACCAACAGAGCTTCTCTCCCCTTTCTCCAAAATATTAGAGAAAAACAACCATATGCAGCTGATACTATACCTAACCTGAAATAACCTGCTGTCAGAAACACAACATGGCCTTAGGCCCCAGCACAGCACCACTACTGCTCTACTACATTTCACCAATATAATAAACTGACATAAAAACAATGGTCTGTTTGTGTCTACCATATTCTTAGACTTGTCAAAGGCATTTGATACTGTCGTGCACCAGCAACTGCTCATTCAATTCTCCTCAATAGGACTTTCACAATACTCCTTGTCATGGTTTCTTAGTTACCCTTCTGGAAGGAAACAAGCTGTTAAAAGGCATCACACCTACTCATCCTTTCAACCAGTTACTGCACGTGTCCCTCAGGGTCTATCCTGGGTCTTCTCCTATTTAATATATTTATTAATAACCTCCACTCACCATGTTAGTTTAGTTCAGTATGCAGACAACTCAATATTAACATGTGTAGCCTCAACAATAGATGAACTACAAGACATTACCCAAAAATATTTCTCCTCTGTAGAAACCTGGCTCAAAGAATCAAACCTTCTATTCAGCCCAAAGAAAACTAAGTTAATGTTTTTTGCCTCAAAAAGCTGATAATATCAAAAGCAATCTTTTACCATAAAGTCAGCAAATATTGTTATTGAAAATGTAACTCACAGTCTAGGTGTTATAATAGATGACACTCTCATATATGACCAGTATATACTGCACATCATTAAATCTACACATCAGAAACGAGGTTCCTTTTATAGGATCAATGGATTCTTCACAGAAACTGCAAGAAAATCTCTAGCCACCACCTTCTTACTGCCATCTCTCCTATACACTGTTCCTATCCTAACAAACTTAAACAATACTCAAGGAAAGAAACGTACCTCCTCCTGCTACAATAAAAGAGCCAAATTTGCCACCAATTTCCCTCACAGGACCCACCACTGTCATAGTTTAACTGGCTTGAACTGCACACCTGCCTAACATATTCACAATTACGTACAGCACACAAACTCAGTCATCATCCAGAAAAATGCCCTGCACTACAAAACTTATTACTGCCTTACTGTCCAGCAGGGGGCCTCCATTCTAGTAACAAATTCTTACTACTCACAAATAAGTCAAATAATATTGCAGGAGACTCACTCTGGTCACAGTATATTGATAAACTCCAGAGTAGTATCCCCACACAAATAAAAATCTCTGACAAACTCAACAGTTTTAAAAAAGAAGTTATGTTCTTACCATAACATTCCATCTGAGTAGTAAACTTCATTCTTCTGCACATATGGATATACGGATCCGATTCGGATCCGAGCCAGCAAAACTTTTCAAGCATCAGCTCCGAGCTCCAAGCTCCTCCCCTACCTATATTACATCACTTCCTCCTATCTAGCCACAGATCGAGTTTGCTGTCACTAAAAAGCAACATAACCACAACCCTAAACAGGAAACCCTGAAAAGTGAGAGGGACGGAGGGAGGGAAGGTGCAGAAGAATGAAATCTACTACTCAGATGGAACGTTATGGTAAGAACATAACTTCTTTATCTGAAGTAGTTGACTTCATTCTTTCTGCACATATGGGACAGAGTCCCCAGCTACTAGTATTCCTGTGAGGCCTTTATGGAAGGATATTTCTAAGCACCACAGAGCCAAAGGATGCTCTCCCTCTAGAAATAAGATCCAACTTATAATGAGAGATGAATGTGTGCAATTTGGCCCAAGTCGCTGCTGCATGGATATCGTCTAATGGAACTCTTGACCAGAAAGCTGCAGAAGTGGCCACTGCTCTAGTGGAATGAGCCTTCAGTACACCAGGAGGAGATAAACCTTTGTCCTTATAAACTTGTGCAATACAAAAAGTGATCCACCTTGCTAAGGACACTTTCAAAACTGCTTTGCCCAAAAATGGTTTTGAAAAGGAGACAAACAATTGATCCGACGTCCAGAAGGGTTTAGTCCTATGGAGGTAAAAACGAAGCTATCTATGGACATCCAATAAATTAAGCTTACGTTCACCTCTATTCTGAAAATTTGGGAAGAAGACTGGCAAATTTATAGATTGATTAATATTGGCTGCTGAAGACACTTTGGGAAGAAAAGAAGGGTTCGTACGCAGCAAAACCCTATCCTTGTGGAAATCCAAATAGGGAGGCAAGGATGATTAGGCCTGCAACTCTGAAACCCTTTTAGCTGAAGTGATGGCGACCAAGAATGCTGTCTTCCACGACAAAAACTTAATCGGAACATAACTGGCTGGCTTGAAAGGGCGAGAAGTCAAGGCCTGAAGGACCAAAGTCAAATCCCAGGGGGGCACTGTTTCTTTAACTTTAACTTCAGGAAGGCTTTACACAGTTTGGCAGAAGCCAGAGCGACCTTATTTTCACCTACATGAAAATTGGAGATGGCAGCCAGTTGAACCTTGATGGTGGAAGCACTTGTGCCTGACCGAAAAAGATCTGCCAAAAAATCCAATATGACCGGAACAGGGGCTGTAAATGGGTTCTGATTGCGCTGAGAGGCCCAAACGCAAAAACGTCTCCACTTGCTATTGTAAAGTTTCCTAGTGGAGGCTTTAAGAGAAGCTACCAGAATATTCTTAACAGGGGACAAAAGTCCAGAAGTCCTGATGATCATGGGAAGTGGAGCAGACAAGTCGTCAGCTTGAGACTGTCCAGGCTGGGCAGGGGCAAGTCCGACTAGTGAGAAATTAGATCCAGACATGGATCTAGAGTCCATGGAGGAGCCAACAGGTGAGACCATAGGAAGGGAAACCACACTTGGCGCGGCCAAAAGGGAGCTATGAGAATGACTTTGCACTGCAGCTGGCAAGCTCTCTGAAGAAACTTCGGAATAAGAGGTAACGGGGGATAAGCATACAGTAGCCCAGGAAGCCAAGCATGGACTAGAGCGTCCCTGGGGATATCCCCCAGAGGGGGGATCAGAGCGAAGAAGTTGCTGCACTTCGCGTTGGAAGGAGATGCGAAGAGATTGCAGCAAGGTTGACCCCAAACACGGAAGATCTTCTCCTCCACTGATTGTTTCAGAGACCACTTATAAGGAAGAAGGATTGCTCTGCTGAGACTGTCCGCTAGAATGTTGGAGCGTCCCGGGATATGCGTTGCTATGAGAAATCGGCTGGTGGATATGACCCACTCCCAAACCCTCATGGCCTCGCGACGAAATGGGTAGGATCGGGTCCCTCCCGGTTTGTTTATATACCAGACTACAGACATGTTGTCTGATTGAATGGCTACCGTTCCTGGAGGTAGGACAGGATGGAAGGCTCTCAATGCTAAAAGCACTGCCATCATTTCCAGGACATTGATGTGTAGCTTGGTCTCTGGAGGGGACCACGTGCCTTGGACCGTTCTTCCCAGGAAGTGCCCCCCACCCGAGCTGGGAAGCATCCATGGTCACCGTGGCTTGAGCCGGAGGGGCCAGGAAGCTGCACCCCTCAAAAATGTCCACTGATTGAAGCCACCACTGGAGTGACGTTCTGCATGTCCAATTGATATGTGGAAACTCATCGGAAGGTCTAGCCAGGACCATTGAACTGCCAGAGTCCACTGAAGGACTCTTATGTGAAGACGTGCAAGAGGGAGGATAGAAACTGTGGCTGCCATTGAACCCAGGGCCCTGAGAACATCGGCTGCTGTGACTACAGAGTGCTCCAAGATCGGTGATACATGGAGTCTGAGATTTCCTATCCTTTCCAGGGTGAGAAAAATCTTTGACTGAATCGAATCCAACTGTGCCCCGATGAAGTCTATGATTTGAACTGGAGTCAGGTGGGACTTGTTGAGGTTGATTGTGATGCCTAACTTGTGAGCCAGACCGAGGAAGTAGTGTAGGGCCTGACACAAGAGACGTTTAGTGGATACAGCGAAGAGCCAGTTGTCTAGATAGGGGAATACCTGAATGCCCTGAAGTCTCAGGTGAGCCGCTACGACCGCCTTAACCTTGGTGAACACCCTGGGGCTATGGTGAGACCAAAGGGTAGGGCTCTGAACTGAAAATGACTGGCCCCTAGCCGGAAGCGGAGAAACCTCCTGGAGCTCCTGTGGACCTTGATGTGATAGTAAGCATCCTGGAGGTCTAACGAGCACATCCAATCACATTCTCTCAGAAACGGTAGAATGGACTGTAGAGTGACCTTCCGGAATTTTTGTTTCTCTACCAACAGGTTGAGGATAGACAGGTCCAGAATGGGCCTGAGGTCCCCCATCTTCTTTGTCACTAAAAAGAACCTGGAGTAGATGCCTGATCCGGATTGATCTGGGGGGACCAGCTTGATGGCTCATTTTTGCAGCAGCTTCAAAACCTCTAAAGCTGCAGCCTCCCTGTGCACGGGTGGAACATCCGAAAGGCGAGCTGGAGTTGTGGATGTGAAATGAAGGGGATAGAATATCCTCTGGATATGATGTTTAACACCCAGCTGTCTGCAGTAATGGACTCCCATGCCGCTGGATGTAAGGAAAATCTTCCCCCGACTGACTCCAGAGTAGAGCAGCCAGGCAACCCCTCAAGGTTGCTGAGTGGGTCAGTCGGAAAAAGGTTCCCTAGACCCGAAGTTTCTGGGACCCCCTCTGCCTCTAGGACGGCGTCGGTCTTGTTCCCCTCTGCCTCTGGGGGACGAATATTCCTGAGTGTCACGAAAGGACTGTGATTTCAGGAACCACATCTTCTTTTGCCCCTTTTGGTTCCTGGAATAGGACCTCTGGGGGTTAGAGAAGCAGATTCCGACGGCTGACAAAGTCTTTCCGTCCTTCTCACTCTGGGTTAGTGTGTCACATACAGTCTTCCCAAAGAGGGATGATCCATCGAATGGGGCGTTGATGAAAGACATCTTAAAGGGGTCCGCAAATTGACACAGCCTGATCCAGGCGTGTCACCTCAAGGCAACGCCTGCACCAGCAGCTCTAGCGACTCCCTCCATGGCATGAGACAGGAGACGCACAGAGGTATTAGTCACTGATTTCAGACTCCGGGGGCGACTCAGTTAGTTCCGATATAAGGTCTCGCTGCAGTCAGATGACATGTGCCAAGTAATTCAGCGCACGGATAGAAAATGTCGCTGACGAGTACATGCGCTTCCCAAAATGATCCATCGACCTGGACTCCTTGTCTGGTGGATGGACCGAGGAACTCTCCTGTGCCAGTTCCTTCTTTGTGGCAGCTGCAACCACCAAAGCATCTACTGGGGCTCCCTTGGACCATGCCTGCCTGTCTGACAGCGGGGAAAGAATTTATGTCTGGCCTTTTGGGTATAGGCTCTATGGTGTCAGGATCCTTCCATGCCCTAGTGGTGATGAGGTCCACCAAAGGATCAGCTGGAGGGGAAACCCAGGAAGTAGATCGGCCCGTGCCAAAGGCCTCCAGGAATACGGACTCATCCGCAGAGAGTTTGGGGGCTGATCAACCTCCTCTTTGGCGGAGGATCTCCATAATGTCTCCGAACGAGACGTCCTTGGTAGGTGATCTGGGGGAACAATCTCCTTCATCCAAGTCCGTATCAGTGGTAATGGACTCAGGGGAGTCCAAGTGCCTCCTCTTCACTTGCGCTTACGAGGTTCCTCTCCAGTGTGACTCTCTGGAGAGGATTTGTAAGCCTCTGGGGGTTCCCTGAGGGGTACAACCTGGGGTTGCCTTGACAAGGGCTGCCCCTGAGACAGGGCAATGGGAGCAGAATCCGAGATCAGAGTGGTCTGGGTGGGATCCAAGGACGTGAGCTGAGGTCTCAACCCCTGGGAGAGGACCCTTTCCACTGCCCTGAATGCCGATGGAGAGCACACCTCCGTAGAACGTAAGGAAGAGGCTCTCCCCGGCACAAAAGCAGAGACCGGAGCCGATGGCGGGGTAGTCCGGGCACCGAGGGTGGGATCCGAAAGAGTGAGATCTCGACCCTCGGGTCTGACTCCCCGACCACGGCTCCGAGAGTCGCCTGGATCCGAGATCAGATCCGAGGAACTCAAGGTGACGGCCAACGTCGAGGAAACGAAAACCATTGGTGCCGACCCCACAGCTCCGAAAGGTCTCGGACCCGAAAACCCCGAAGTGTCGGGTCGGATCGGGGAAGGAGCAATAAGGTGGAACATAGTAGAAGAAGGACCCTCACCAATGGTAGAGGGCCCTGGTAAGACCCCCATCTGAATCTGGTTCTGGATGAACCTCCTCATAAGCCTGTCCATATCAAGTTCGGATACACTCTGAGTCGATCTGGCGGAAGCGACCGACTTGGGTCTGGGTCGGATCAGAGGGGAGTGTCTCAGCTCTGATGGCTCCATCGACTCCAGTGAGAAACGGGGAGAGCGGAGCTGAGGAGAACGAGACCTGGGTACCTTAGAAGAGGGGCTGGAGAAGGACTCCCTGTCCGGAGACCTTTTACTGGGCCTCTCCCTCTCTTTATGGTGCCTCTCCTTCTCTCTCTTGTCCCTACCTCTCTGAGACAACTTCGGGGGAGCAGGCCTAGTGGGAGGTTGAGTCCCTGCCTGCACAGAGTCACCAGCTGGGGAGGAAACCGAGGGAGACTCCAGGGCAGAAGCTGGTAGAAGACCTTTAGCCACAAGCTTAGCTCGACGATCCTTCAACGCCCTAGGGTTAAAACCCGAACAAATGTCACAGGATGCAGACAGATGGGTGACCCCTAAACATAGAACACACAGAGTGTGGCCATCGGCTGGAGAAAGCTTATGACCACACTCTGTGTACTTTTTAAAGAGAACTTTAGGCTGTTCAGCCATAGTAAAGACAGAAAAAGCCCTACGGCCCCCACACACACACTTACCAGGGATTGGGCCTAGGCGGGAACCAGTAACACAATACTACACAAACACTTAAATTAATAACTCTATATATATATATATATATAATTTTTTTTTTTTTTTAAACTAACAAGATGACCAAACGCGATATAAGGGAGGAAAAAGGGAAGGTATTCACACTCAAAAATTAGCAACAAAGGACCAAAAACCTTACCAACTAGCTAGGAGCTAAGAGACCACGATGCTGACTCACAGAGCGGCAAAAGAGATCTGGGACTAGATAGGAGGAAGTGATGTAATATAGGTAGGGGAGGAGCTTGGAGCTCAGAGCTGATGCTTGAAAAGTTTTGCCGGCTCGGATCTGAATCGGATCCGTATGCCCATATGTGCAGAAAGAATGAAGTCAACTACTTCAGATCCACTGTTTAAACACCATATTAACCAATCCTGTTCCTGCACATGCTCATCACCAGGTTAAGACTCACCAAACAATACTCTCCTTAAAAGGAATACTCTCAACCTCTCACTGAATTCACAAAAGAAATTTTATACATAACTGTTGCCTATACAATCCACTAAGTTGCACATGGGCCACATGGGCTTTCTCTTTAGTATGTTCTACCTTTTTAAAATCTTAGAATGCATAAATGTAACTACTGTATTTGTACAAATGTAAATAGAAATGTAACTGCGTTTAACTGGAACTAAGTACAATGCAATGTAAACAAATGGAGCTTTTCTCCCTGGGCCTCTACTGAAAATGAGTGTTACAAAGTTGGACTTTCCTGGTAAACAAAGACAAATAAATTAATAAATAAGTCCATCAAATGCCAGGGAACTCCTTATACTCCAGCTATATCACAAAATTATGGAATTCTATCCCTCTCACAAACTGACAGAAAAGTTAATAAGTTTCAAAACCAGCTTAAATGCTACCGAAACAACACCTGGCTTTGTATATGTTCCACACCCAGATAACAGAAACTAGATAATTATTATAACTGCATGGTTACTTTTCTCAGAATATCCTTATCCAGAGAATACTTCTAGCACACTCCCCTCCTCTCTTATTATCATCTACTTTATATACACCTCCTTCACCATCCAACTCTTTCTTTCTTCTTCCTTCACACTACCCATATTCACTTTTTCAGCCTAACTAATCTCCACGGAAATTACTGTTACAGTATACTACAACTTACTCCTTATTTTTCAGCTATTTATGTTTTGATAAATACTTTTAATTCCTAAGAATAGATTGCTTTTCCAATCTAGCCATTTATGTATGCACAGTATTCATACATATCAGTTACCATATCTGAATGTGTTACTGCAATTCAGCCGCACAAACTGAATTAATATTATGTGAAATGGTTTTGTAAATATACTTTACTATTTCATGTAAGTATATTTGGTGTTAGCTGTACTATCTTGTAAACTAAGGTACATTTTTTATAAATATTAACTTTATGTGAAACATTTCTGTATTTTATGCTGTAAATGTATTTAAAGATATTGATTCTGTGGAGCTTTTCTCCCAGACCTTACTGCTGAAAATGGGCTTTCCTGGTCAACAAAAGCAAAAATAAGTCTGTAGACGAAGCAAGTTTGAATGGAGGTTTAATTATAGTTTCCAGGACTAAGTTCAAATCCCAGTGAGGAATAGGATATTTAATAGAGGAAGCAAGAAAGGAACACTCCTTTGAGGAAAGGTTTACATGATTTACGGAATGCCAAAGTATTGCTTGGGTATCAGGATGGTAACTGGAAATGGCAGTCAACTATACTTTAATGGTGGAATATCTGGAACCTGATTTAAATAGTGACAGTAGAAACTGTAAAACATCTGCAACAGAGGCTTACTATAGATCGAGTAAGAGACTAGTGGCCCATATAGAGAAATGCTTCAATTTCCTCTCGTATACTTTTTGAGTAGACTGCTTTTGAGTAGCAGATGAAATGTGGACTACATTCCTGGAAAGAGAAAGATCTCTCACCATAGGGAACTGGAGAAACCATGCAGTTATCTTTAGGATGTGTACGTCTGGGTGAAGCTGACCAGACCTGTTGTGGATCTAGAAACCGAGGAGGCCTCTTCAGATGAGGCCTGAGTAAAGGGGAACCAAATTTGTCTGGATCAGTACTATGGAACAATGAGAATTACCCATGATTTGTAAGTTGGTGCTTTTTCCAGAAACCTGATTATCAAGGGAACATGAGTACAACAGATCAGAGGGCTATTTGCAGACTAAAGCATCTCTGGGTGACTGTCCCTCCAGAGGGACTAGGGAAAAGTAGTTTCTACACTTCATGTTTGATATAAAGGCAAACAAATTATATCAAGGCTAGCCCCAGTGACTGAAAATGGCCTTAGCCACTGACGGATTGACTGACCACTTGTGAGGCAATAGGATAGACCTGTTGAACCTGTCCACTAGCCAGATGAACTTCACTCCCTGCTCACTGCTCTTCATACTGGTGGTGAACTACATTAGCAAACAGGTCAGAGGGGACAGATCAACAAAGTTGCTGTATGCAGACTATGTAGCACTGCAGGCAGACTCTGAGCAAGAACTTCAGTAAAGGGTAGGGGAATGGAATGCAAAACTGAAGGCACATGAGATGAAACTGAAATGGGGGAAATCAGAAGAAGATGAAAACTGAGACAGAAGGAAAAATACTGGAACAGATTAACAACTTCACGTATCTGGGAGAGATGGTCGAGGAGAAGGGAAGTCTGAATGAGTAGGTCAAAGCTAGAATCAGAGGGGCTGCAGCCAACTGACACACAGGGGTAGTGTATTACAGAAGAATAACAAAGAAGCTGAAAAGTAAGGTGTACTATATGATACATAAACCTGAGCAGTAAAGGGAAAGCAGCTGAGGAAGCTAGAGGTGATGGAAATGAAGTGCCTGAGACAGGGGGTAGGATGCACACAATTGGACAGATGATGAGGATATAAGAGAAGAAGTCAAAGTAGCTCCAATTGTAGAAAAAGTCAATGAGAAGAGATTCCAGTGGTTTAGGCAGATGTGCAGGAAACCAGAAAACAATCTGACAAAGAAGATTTGGGACAGACAGGAAACAAGGGCATCTAACAAAGAGGTGGACAGACTGTGTGACAGAAGACCTGCGACAATCAGGCATGAGTGTTGAAGAAGGTAGGAGAGTGGTACTGAATAGGGAGAGAGATGGTGACAAGTGACAGGACACCCCACCCCATGTTGAAAATTGGGAAAATGAGGTTGATGATGATGAGGAACTATGGTCTCCAAAAAAAGAAGTTATATACTCACCATAACGTTCCATCTGAGTAGTTATACTTCATTTTTCTGCAACATGTGGGTATACGGATCCGTATCGGATCCGAGCCGGCAACTTTTTTCTAGCATCTGCTCCAAGCTCCAAGCAATGAAGGTATGTGAATTGGCCCAGGTCGCTGCTGCACAAATATCGTCCAAAGGCACCCTAGACCAAAAAGCAGCAGAAGTCGCCATGGACCTGGTAGAGTGAGCCTTAACAATACCAGGAGGAGATAAACCTTTTGCTTTGTAGGCATGTGAAATACAAAGAGTGATCCATCTGGCCCAAGAAACTTTAGAAATAGCTTTTCCCATAAATGCTTTGGAAAAGGAAACAAACAATTGGTCAGTCTTGCGGAAAGACTTCGTTCTATGAAGATAAAAATGAAGCTGTCTATGAACATCTAACAAATGGAGTTTGTATTCACCTTTATTTTGGAAGTTAGGGAAGAAAACGGGCAGATTAATGGACTGGTTTATGTTTGCTTCAGATACCACTTTGGGTAAGAAGGAAGGGTTAGTAAGGAGGGAGACCCTATCCTTATAGAAGACCAAATACGGAGGCATGGCAGACAGAGCTTGAAGCTCAGAAAGCCTCTTAGCAGATGTAATGGCGACTAGGAAAGCGGTTTTCCAGGAAAAAAATTTCAGGTCCACCGAAGCTTCAGGTTCAAAAGGAGGAGCCACCAATGCCTGTAAAACAAAAGTAAGGTCCCAAGGAGGCAATGAATCCTTGACAGGCGGCCGTAACAGAAAAGTACCTTTAAGAAAAGCCTTACACAGCCTAGAGGAGGCTAAGGCCATGTTGTCTTCACCAATGTGAAAACGGGAAATGGCTGCCAATTGTACTTTCACTGTGGAGGAACTAGCTCCTTGCTGAAAGATACCAGACAGGAAATCCAACACCGCTGCAACAGGGGCTGTAAAGGGATCTATTTTTCTCTGTGAAGCCCAAATGGAAAAGCGGTTGCATTTACTGCAATAAAGTTTCCTAGTGGAGTTTTTAAGTGAAGCCACCAGAACGGATTTTACCGGGGATGAAAGCTCGGGAGTCCTGGCAATTAACAGAACTGGAGCAATCAGGCTGTCAGCTTGAGGCTGCCCAGATTGGGCAGACGTGCCCCCGACGGATGGGAGATTAGATCCGGGCAGGGATCCAGAACCCACGGGGGAGCTAAGAGATGAGACCAAAGGAATGGGAACCAAACCTGACGAGGCCAGAACGGGACAATGAGGATCACTTTGCACCATAGTCGACAAGCTTTCTGAAGAAACTTCGGAATGAGTGGCAATGGTGGATAAGCATACAGAAGCCTGGGGAGCCAAGCATGGACTAGAGAGTCTCTGGGGACTTCCCCTGGTGAGGGAATCAGAGCGAAGAACTCGCTGCACTTCACGATGGAAGGAGATGCGAAGAGATCACAGCAAGGCTGACCCCGTGCAAAGAAGATCTCCTCCGCTACTGACTGTTTCAGAGACCACTCATAAGGCATCAGAATGGCCCGACTCAATCTATCTGCTAAAATGTTGGAGCACCCCAGGATGTGCGTTGCTATCAGAAACCGACTGGTGGAAATTGCCAATTCCCACACTCTCATGGCCTCGCGACATAGAGGTTAGGATCTGGTTCCACCCTGCTTGTTGATATACCAGACAACCAGCATGTTGTCTGACTGAATTGCAATCAATCCGAGAGGGAGGACTGTGTGAAAGGCTTCCAGCGCTAAAAGCACTGCGCTCATCTCTAGAACATTACGTGCAACTTGGTCTCTGACTGGGACCACATGCCTTTCCCAAACAGTGCCCCCCCACCCAGGTTGGGAGGCGTCCGTGGTCAGTGTGGCTTGGACTGGAGATGACGCGAAGGGGCATCCTTTTGATATCTCCGGTGAACTTAACCACCAAAGAAGAGACGTCCTGCAGACTGATCTTGATCGGAAATTCCATGGAAAGGTCCAGCCAAGACCATTGAACAGCCAGAGTCCATTGAAGAACCCGCATGTGAAGGCGCGCACAAGGGAGAATTGATATGGCGGCAGCCATGGAGCCCAGTGCTCGGAGAACCCCGCTCGGCTTTGAAGGCTTGAAGTTCGCTATATGAGCTATGTGGCACCTGAGGTGTAGGATTCTGTCTGGATTTAAGAATACCTTCATCTGCAAAGTGTCTAGCCATGCCCCAATGAAGTCTAGAACTTGTACAGGTTGCAAATGGAATTTGTGAACATTGACTGTAATTCCCCGTAGATCTGCCAACCGAATGAAATAATCTCGGGCCAAACACAAGTGATGCTTGTTGGGCGCAGCGAAGAGCCAGTCATCCAGGTATGGAAACACATGAATACCCTGAAGCCTCAGGTGAGCCGCTACAACTGCCATTACCTTGGTGAACACCCTGGGAGCTATGGTGATACCAAAGGGTAGAGCTCTGAATTGAAAATGGCTGGCTCCCAGCCAGAAGCGCAGAAACCTCCAGGAGCCTCTGTGTATTTTGATGTGGTAGTAGGCATCCTGGAGGTCTAACGAGCACATCCAGTCACACTCTCGGAGATAAGATAGAATGGACTGTAGGGTGACCATCCGGAATTTCTGTTTGGCTACCGACAGGTTTAATGTTGACAGGTCTAGAATGGGCCTGACGTCCCCCATCTTTTTTGGCACCAAAAAGAACCTTGAGTAGACGCCTAATCCGGACTGATCGGGGGGACCTGTTTGATGGCTCATTTGAGAAGCAGCTTTGAAACCTCTAGAGCTGTGGCCTCCCTGTGAGCGGGTGGAATATCCAGGAGGTGTTTTGTAATATTTGGAGGGGTAACAAATGGGATAGAGTAACCTCTGGATATTATCTGTAAAACCCAGCGATCTGTCGTAATGGACTCCCATGCCGCTGGGTGTAAGGACAATCATCCCCTGACTGCCTCCAGAGTAGGACAGTCGGGCAACCCCTCAGGGCTGCTGACCAGGTCTATCAGAAAAGGGTTCCCTAGACCCAAAATTCCTGGGACCCCCTCTACCTCTGAGTTGGCGTCGATCCTGTTCCCCTCTGCCTCTGGGGGAATAGTTGTCCTGAGAATCCCGGGAAAACTGAGATTTTCAGAACCACATCTTCTTCTTCCCTATTTGATTCCTAGAGAAGGACCACTGAGGGTTAGAGAAGCGGACTCCGATGGCAGACAAAGTCTTCCCGTCCTTTTCACTCTGGACAAGTGTGTCACGTACTGTCTTCCGAAAAAGGGAAGAACCGTCATAGGGAGCGCTGATAAACGACACCTTGAAAGGGTCCGCGAACTGACACAACCTGAGTCAGGCATGACACCTCATGGCTATGCCTGTCCCAGCTGCCCTAGCTGCTCCTTCCGTGGCATGGGAAAGGAGTCGCATTGATGTGTTTGAGACTGACTTCAGAGTAGACATTTTCGCCGAGAACAACTGTCTGTCCTGTGGCGATAAAGACTATGGGGGCGACTCAGTGAATTCCAAAGCAAGGTCTCGCTGAAGACGAATCACATGTGCCAAATAATTCAGTTCACGGATAGAAAAGGTCGCTGAGGAGTAGACATGTTTCCCAAACCTATCCACCGACCTGGACTCCTTGTCTGGAGGGTGGACTGAGGAACTCTCCTGTGCTAGTTCCTTCTTTGTGGCCACTGCAACCAACATAGCATCAACTGGTGGCTCCTTTTGACCAAGGTTGTCTGTCGGAAGTGGGAGATAAAACCTTGTCAGGGCATTTGGGGATGGGCTCTACTGTGTCAGGCTCCTTCCATGCTCTCATAGTGAAGAGGTCCACCAAGGGGTCCGCTGGTGGGGACACCCAGGAAGTAGATGGGCCCATGCCAAATACCTCCAGGAACACTGACTCATCCCCAGAAGGTTTTGGGGCTGACCAACCTCCCCTCTGGCGGAGGATCTCCATAATTTCTTCGAAGGAGGTGTCTTCGGGAGGTGACCTGGGGGAACCTTCTCCTTCATCTAAGTCAGTTTCTGTAGTGAGAGACTCGGAGGAGTCCAGGTGCCTCCTTTTGCACTTGCGCTTACGGTGACCCTCTTCAGTGGGACTTTCAGAAGGGGATCCATGAGCCGCAGGGGTTTCCTCAGGAAAATTAACCTGGGGATCCTATGGCACGGGCTGTCCCTGAGACAGAATGAAGGGAGTCGTCACCAAATCCATGCGGGCCTGGGTGACATCTGAGGGGATGGGCTGGGGTCTCAATCCTTGGGAGAGAACCCTCTCCACCACTTTGAAGGCCGAGGGAGAAGCCCTCCCCGGATCCGAAGCGGGGACTGGAGCCGAAGCCAGGGTAGCCTGAGGTCTGAGGGAACAGATCGGATCCAAAAAGGTCGGTGCCGAAGAATCCATTCCCCCAGGTCCGACTCCCTGTCTACGGCTCCGAGAGTCACTCGGATCCGAACAAGTCAGATCCGAGGAACTCAAGGTAACAGCCGGAGTCGATGTTGGAGGAACCGTCAGCGCTGAGCTACCAGCTCTGAAAATCCTCGGATCCAAGAGCTCTGAAGCCGAAGCACGGATCGGGGAAGGAGAGATGGGGTGGAAAAGAGGCATGGAGGTCCCCCCTCCAGAGGGAGAGGGACCTGGCAAGACTCCCATCTGAATTTGGGTCTGAATAAGTCTCCGCATCATCCTGTCCATATCCATGTTGATAGGCTCCGAGTTGACCTCGAAAAGGCCACCGACTCAGATCTGGCTGGTCTGCGCAGTGGGGAGGAAGGTCTCGGGTCCGAATGTTCCAACGGCTCCGGTGAGAAACGAGGAGAACAGAGCCATGGAGAAACAGGCCTCATGGTCTTAGATGGGGGACTGAGAAAGAGCTCCCTGTCTGGGGATCTGTTACGATGTCTGTCCTTCTTTTTCTCCCTTTCCTCTCTGCGCCTTTCTTTATCTTTTTCTTTCTCTTTTTCTTTGTCAGCCATGCTGACTGAAGATTTGTCCTTAGAAGACCCATCACCAGAAGAAGAGGGAGGTTGAGTCCCTGTCTGAGTGGGAGGTGGGACACTAGAGACCGAGGCAGATTCCAGCATGGCAGCAGGGAGAAGGCCTTTGGC